>NC_057808.1:78994630-78999227 GCF_018294505.1 Triticum aestivum | reverse complement strand
AAAAAAACCCCAGCCCCTGAAATGCTGACGCATGGATGCCTATTAGTCCCGGTTAGTGCCACCAACCGGGACCAAAGGCCCTCCTGCCTGGGCTCGCCGCACCAGCCACATGGAGGCCCATCTGTCCCGGTTCTTGTAAGAACCGGGACTAAAGGGCTAGGGCATTAGTAACGACCCTTTAGTCCCGGTTCAACAACCGGGACAAAAGGCCCTTACCAACCGGGACAGATGACCCTTTTTCTACTAGTGTTATTCTGCCATTCTACAGTTCAGTCCACCGATATTGCCCCTTTACACAGATACCATGCATATGTAGTGTAGATCCTTGCTTGCGAGTACTTTGGATGAGTGCTCACGGTTGCTTTTCTCCCTCTTTTCCCCCTTTCCATTCTACCTGGTTGTCGCAACCAGTTGCTGGAGCCCAGGAGCCAGACGCCACCGTCGTCGACAACTCCTACTACACCGGAGGTGCCTACTACTACGTGCAGGCCGCTGACGACGCCCAGGAGTAGTTTAGGAGGATCCCAGGCAGGAGGCATGCGCCTCTTTCGATCTGTAGCCCAGTTTGTGCTAGCCTTCTTAAGGCAAACTTGTTTAACTTATGTCTGTACTCAGATATTGTTGCTTCCGCTGACTCGTCTATGATCGAGCACTTGTATTCGAGCCCTCAAGGCCCCTGACTTGTATTATAATGCTTGTATGGCTTATTTTATTTTTAGAGTTGTGTTGTGATATCTTCCCGTGAGTCCCTGATCTTGATCGTACACGTTTGCGTGTATGATTAGTGTACGATTGAATCGGGGGCGTCACACCCACCTCCTGTGAAATCCTGATACGTCTCCAACGTATCTATAATTTATGAAGTATTCATGCTATTATATTATCCATCTTGGATGTTTTACGGGCTTTACTATGCACTTTTATATTATTTTTGGGACTAACCTATTGACCCAGAGCCCAGTGCCAGTTTCTGTTTTTTCCCTTGTTTCAGTGTTTCGAAGAAAAGGAATATCAAACGGAGTCGAAACCTAATGAAACCTTCTCGAGAAGTTATTTTTGGAAAGAAAGCAACCCGGGAGACTTGGAGTCCACGTCAAGAAAGCAACGAGGAAGGCACGAGGCAGGGGGCGCGGCCACCCCCCTGGGCGCGCCCTCCACCCTCATGGGCCCCTCGTGGCTCCCCTGACGTATTTCTTCCGCCTATATATTTCCATATACCCTAAAACCTTCGGGGAATAGAATAGATCTGGAATTCCGCCGCCGCAAGCCTCTGTAGCCACCAAAAACCAATCGGGACTCTGTTCCGGCACCCTGCCAGAGGGGGGGAACCCTCACCGGTGGCCATCTTCATCATCCTGGCGCTCTCCATGACGAGGAGGGAGTAGTTCACTACCAGTAGCTATGTGTTTGATCTCTCCCTCTCGTGTTCTTGATTTGGCACGATCTTGATGTATCACGAGCTTTGCTATTATAGTTGGATCTTATGTTGCTTCTCCCCCTCTACTCTCTTGTAATGAATTGACTTTTCCCTTTGAAGTTATCTTATCGGATTGAGTCTTTAAGGATTTGAGAACACGCGAAATGCCCGTGATACCCCTGAACCGAAAGAACCGTCTCAAATCGGTGGGGGTACTTTCGTAACTTACCCCACATTTTGGACAAGCGCGTCCCTAAGCCATGGTTCCCCACTCCCATCCCATCCGCCCACCCATTCGTACACCGAGGCCGCAAAAACCTGCAAAGCCCCACACCCTCCTCCGTCCGCCACCCAGCCGGAGCCTCTTCCCCGACGACATCGTCCACAGCAACACCTCGACGTCCCTCATCCACCGTACCGGATGAGGATCCGTCGTCGATCTGGTCGTCCCGCCGGTTCAGCCACCCCGTCCTCCACCTCCAAGGAGCTGCCCCGACGTTCCCCTCGTCTTTCGCACCACCTCCATTCCCACACTGCCATCTTCACCTACACCACCGGAAGAGCATCAGCATCACCATTTCCTCGGATGAAGCTGTGGCCTAATCGGCGCCACCAAAGAGGTTGTACACTAATCGCCACATTTTCTTCTTGATTCGATCTCATAGTGCTGTCGGCGCTCGGTCCCGAGCCGACACGGCGCGGCTCCATCCACCGTGGCATCGCCGGCCACTTCCTCCACGCTGTCGCTCCCTCGGCGGCGACGTCCACATCAGTAGGAGCTTCTGCTGCTTTAGCTCTCGCTTGCGCTGCTGCTCTGCTCTTCCTCTCGGTCCCCTGCCTGGTATGCTCTTGCTCTTGCTCGCGCTGCTGCTCTTGCTCTTGCTCTTGGTTGCGATGCTGCTCCGATTTAGCTACACTTCAGTCGACTGAATCGACTTTTGGGTCAGTCGATTTTCAGGGGGTGGGGGGGCTCGCCGGAGTTAAGGAAGAACCAGCCGCAGCGGGGAGGGGGCTCGCCGGAGAAGTACCCCACTATCTATCTTAGGGTTCAGGGTGGGGGCGGTGGTGGGGCGCTGGCGTGGGGATCGGCGGAGAAAAAGCTCGGCACAGGGGGGGCCTAGAGGGATGGCCGGGTCGGTGGCGGACCGGCGGTGGGGAGTGTTTTCGGGGCGGGCGGGGCGGCTGTTTAGCCGGTGGTGGCTGGCGGCTCAGGGGGGTGGAGGTTGAAGATGAACTGCAGGCCCTTGATTTCATATCCAACGGCTGCAAAATCGATTGACCAGAGATGAAAAAGTTAGTCGACTGACGTGTAGCCTCACCTCTAGTGCGTTCA
Source organism: Triticum aestivum (assembly GCF_018294505.1). Taxonomy (NCBI): domain Eukaryota; kingdom Viridiplantae; phylum Streptophyta; class Magnoliopsida; order Poales; family Poaceae; genus Triticum; species Triticum aestivum. The sequence continues at coordinate 78,996,477 of NC_057808.1, read as the reverse complement.
GTTTCGATAGTAAAATTCAGTTTCGACAGCAAAATTCAGTTTCGACAGTTAAGTTCAGTTTCGACAGTTAAATTCAGTTTCGATAGTTAAGTTCAGAGATGAGCGGCTGATGTATACATCTAGCACTTTGTGGTTATGTATTTTACGTCATCTATTAGAGATGCTATTAGATTTCCACTTAGGTTAACATTGTCTCTCTTGTCCTGCTTCAGCCTCGGCGTCGTACAACTCACCAGAGCTGCTCCAATGATGAAACCCTCCATCACAGCGGAGCAGTACCTCGGGCTCCATCTCCAGACGCCTAAGATCTTCTTCCCCTCCTCCGACAGCCAAGTCAGCCGGAGCACCCTCACCGGCCAACCCAATCACGCTGAGATCGACATGGCTTCGCCAAAGAGGTTGTACACTTCTTGTGGTTTGACTTAATCTCACCATACTTCTTTGCATCCTGTGATCTTCCAATTCTTGTGAACCAAACACCCAGATTGGCAGAAATCCTGTGTTTTTAAATTCTCTGTTTTGCACGTGCATTCCTATCCTATTCCTGTCTATTTCCTATCCCTGCATTGTTAGAATCCTCAAATTCAAACAAGCCCTTACACAATTACGTCTGTTACAGATATGTGTCAAAGAAAACCTTGTGTGGTTTGTCCAGCTCCTGCGGTGCTGTGTTCCACCCCAGCTCAGCTGCTCCAACGACGGAAGGGTTCACCACAGCAGGGATCCGCTCTCCAGACTGTCTTTCGCCGCCTCTGATCTTCTTCCCCGCCACCGGCAGCCATGACAACTGCATTACCATCATCAACTGAGCAGATGACCTTGAGGACAACACGCAAGAGAGGTCGCACTCTTCCATGTCTGCTTACGTTATGCATCGCTTAATATGATGACATGCTACTTTATCGTCATGTTCACCTATTAGACTCTGAGTAGGTCCAAACTTATGCTGAAACTTGAGTTTTTAAATGGTTGTGGGGTACATATTTGGGCATCAATCAGTACTATCTGTCTACTATCTGGTTAATCTCGGGTGTCTACTATGAGTTTCATGTTGGGTGCAAACAAACATTAAAGGAGCCATTATCTGTATTTTTTAACTAAAGCTATTATCGGCCTGCTATCATTGGTTTTGGGTCTATCCATAGTTTGCTACCATCACTCTGGATTTGTGCATGCACTCCTTACATAATCTCACTATGTTTTATTCCTATCCATGTCAGTTATTGTACACAATGGAACTGAACATGTAGAGCAAAAGAGACGAGCCTTGCGTGGCAATAAAATTTCATGCAGACGTCACTCCATGGTGGGCGCAAAGGCAGCCCCCCTCCACCCATTTCGTATCATAATCAAGAGGAAGATAACTGTTCTGAGGGGGATTCAGAAGCAGAAGACCACTCCTATTTACCCCATGAGGTCTTCGCTCTAACTTGGCATGCTGATGTTGGTTATATCATGCATATGGTGCCTTGCATTGCTTATTTTATACATCAAATATGTCAACTGCTTAGTTTAGACATGCTTTGTGTGAATGCCATCTGTTTAGTTTATTCATCGTTTATGTGAATTATGCAATGCCATCTTGTTTAGCCAGGCATCATATATGTGAATTTTGCAATGCCATCCTGCTTAGCCAGTCATCTTATATGTGAATTATATCAGGCCATCCTTTTTTTCGTTGCGTATTACATTTGTCAACAATGTTAGTACATTCAACTACTCTTCATGTGCATCAGCCATTTGACACGGTGATGGAAAATTCTGGAGTGAAAACAAGGTCTTCAGATCAGACTATGCTATCTGACGAAGCGCATATCTCGCTGGTTACGGATAGCTCCTCAGAGGAG